>NC_029528.1:14843712-14872599 GCF_001577835.2 Coturnix japonica
GCCGGTGGTGCCCAAGAGCAGGACGCGTATTTCGCTCTGCATGCGAACAGCGGCCACTTGGTGACGGCCGAGAGGATAGACAGGGAGCAGCTGTGCCGGCTGCAGGGAGAAATGCGTGCTGCGCTGTGAGCTGATCGTGGAGGGCGAGATGAAGGTTTATGCAATCGATGTGGAAATCACGGACATCAACGATAACGCGCCCAGCTTCAAGAAGTTGGAGCTGGAGGAAAAAATGAGCGAGATGACAGCACGGGGACTCGATTTCCTCTGCCCGATGCGCACGACCCCGACGTAGGTGTGAATTCCCTGCAGAGCTACTCGCTGAGCGGCGACGAGCACTTCTCGCTGTCCGTGCAGACAGGAGCCGACGGCGAGAAGCGTCCCGAGCTGGTGCTGGCCAAGGCGCTGGACCGGGAGGAGGCGGCGTTTCACGAGCTGCTGCTGAGGGCGAGCGACGGCGGCGACCCGGCTCGGACGGGCCACGCGCGAATCCGCGTGGCTGTGCTGGACGCCAACGACAACGGCGCCCGCGTTCAGCCAGGCGGTGTACACGGTACGAGTGCCGAGGACGTGCCGTGGGCTCCACGCTGCTCAGCGTCACCGCCACCGACCCCGATGACGGAACCAACGGAGACGTCAAATACTCGCTGAATAAAGCAACGCACCTCGCATCCGAAATCTTCCATCTGGAACCCGATACTGGAGCGATCAGGTTGATGAGGAATCTAGACTTCGAGGAATGGAACTCCTATGAATTGGAGTTACAGGCACAGACGGTGGTGAACTTTTCGACACAACGAAAGTGTCGATCTCTGTGACAGACGTGAACGACAACGCGCCCGAGTATTCGGTGCGGTCGGCGCTGAGCGAGAAGCCGCGGTTGCCGAGCGCCGCCAGCTCCAGCGCCAGGTCCTTGGCCACGTCGCCCACGAACGAGCCCTTGGGCAGCTCCTCGGGCACCGAGTAGCGCAGCTGCCCCCACGCCGCCTCCCACGCCGCCACCAACACGCAGCACAGCAGCGCCCGCTGCCTCCGGCCCCAGCGCCCTTCTCTGGCCGCGCACATCTCCCGCACGGCCCCGCCGCTTCCTCACACTCGCCGCTTCCGCGCCGCTCCGCCTCCGACTTCTTCCTCCACTTTTCTCTCGCCTTCTATTCCGTCTCCGTTTTCGCGGCCGGTGCCGTCCGGTCCCGTCGCCCCTCCGCCTTCCTGCAGCACCGCTCCGGACCGCGGGGCCGCTCGGAGCCCGCCCGGACACCGACACAGCGATCGAGAGAGCGAGCCGGGCCGCAGCGGGCGGGGCTGCCTGCAGCGCTCCGCTTTTATTCTCCTCCGTGGTGAACAGCGGCGCCCGCAGCCGCTGCCCAGCACTGCACGCACGGCTCCACAAAGTAACCGTGGAAGCGCTGGCACCGCGAGTTTCTTTTACAGACATACCAGATTGCCTGAATTCGCCTTTCTGCACTCGTTCTGTTCATGTCCTTTTTGTTCTTCAACATGTTCATGATGATGAGAATGTAAATGGCACCTCTCGGCATCGTTTTCTGTAACGCATTGGATGTTGTATAGTTTTGACTTCTTCCTCTTTTTGGCAGAAGTGATATTTCCAGCAGAGATTGTCAATATTAGTCTATGTAGTCCTTTCTCAATGTCATTTTCCTCCTCATTCTTGCAGTGTACGATAATCCAAGTGCTACATTCCTTGTAACTTGTTTTCCTTTCCTGGTCAGTGTCTCCCATAGATATGTAAATGCACCCTTTAGAAACAAGTTAGCAAAGCAAACACTCTCCCTCTCCCATGGTCGTGCCATTAGCCAGCTGCCTGCTCTCCCTATACTCCTGCTAGAGAGAAAAAGGTTTCATACTTTGTGTTCTGTGTTAACATCCATGAACAAGCACAACGTTTTTGAATGGGCTATTTAGAAAATATAGCATACTTGGCAGTACAAAGTGTGCTTCAGCACAACACTGAGATACTTGATAAGAAGAGGTTTGTTTTGCAAATTCATGTGACCCAAGAGGACATCATTCATTGGAAAAAAAAAAAAAAAGAGCTGTAACATGCAGATAGATGGTCTTTCCTCATTACTCTGAGAAGTTAATAACTGTATGCATCTGTACAGGTTAGGGGATGACCTGCTGGAAAAGATCTCTGAGGAGGACTTGGGTGTCCTGGCGCATAGCAAGTTGGCCATGAGCAGGCAGTGCGCCCTTGTGGGCACAAAGGCCAGTGGTATATTAGGGTGCATCAAGAACAGTGTGGCAAACAGGAGGAGGTGATCCTCCCTCTTTACCCTGCCCTGGTGAGGTCACATAAGTAATACTGTGCCCAGTTCTGGGCTTCTCAGTTCAAAAAGAATAGGGATCTTACAGGAGACCAGCAGGGAACCATGAAGGTCAGGGTCTGGGGCATCTCCTGTACATGGAAGAGCGGAAAGACCTGGGACTGTTCAGTCTGGAGAAGAGAAGGCTGAGAGATGATCTCATCAAGGTTTATAAATATCCCAAGTGTGCTATTCAAGTCCATGTGACAATGCTCTTTTGGTTGATAGGTAGCAATAGGACAAGGAGTGGTGTGGAGAAACTGGAACACAGAAAATTCCATACATCCACAAAGAAAATGTATTCACCATCAGTGACAGAGCCCTGGAAGAAGCCGTCCAGAGAGGTGGTGGAGTCTCCTTCTCTGGAGATATTCAAGACCCACCTGGATGCTCTCCTGTGCAACCTACTGTAGGCTGCCTGTTTTAGCAGCGGGTTGGACTCAATGATCTGTTGTGGTTCCATCCAACCCCTGCACTTCTGTGATTCTGTGATAAAGGACTATGAATGTCTGGTGTCCAAATCTTATAAGCATCTTTCATACAATAGCACATTCATGGAGGCATAGCATTTGACATGAAGAAAGATTGTTATTTGAAGCCCACAGGAATGAAGGAACCATTGATGCAAGAACCTTTTCATAGGCCTCATTCTAAGGCAAACACTTCTGAGAAATTTGGAGACATTCTTTTCAATGTTCTGCATCATTTCCTTCCCACATAAAGATCCGTCTTCAGGTGCTTGGAGACCCTGACAAGAGAAGGAAGGGTCTCCTACAGTCACAGTTCCAGCTGCAGTAGCCTTCTCCAGAAATGATGAACGTGAACCATGACCTCATGGAAACCAAGGCCTGAAAATGTAATTTTGACCAGGTAGGAACTTCACATCACAACACAAGAGGATACTGTTGTTTAAACGTGGTTTCACACAGAAATTCTAAGCCATAATGATAATAATAATTATAAGCCATTCATTGTGGTTCCATGTGCATAGTTCACATGCAAATATCTTATAATCAGGAAACTATCAATGCCTATTAAAAGAGAGGAACCAGGATCCCAGCATATCATGTATATCATGGCATCAACTATGAAATCAAACTATTGCTCTGCCAAAACCACACTGAGACAACTATTCCCCAGGTACAAATTCACACCATCCCTCTCTGTACCATACATTCAAAGCCTTCAGTTACACCACAGAACATATATTTGGCTTGTATATAGTATATAGTATAGTATATAGTATATATATATGTCATCCACAGGCAAGAGCATTTCATTCAATGGTATTTTAAGGTAAAGTATATCACAGTCTATGTCTCAACATCTGTAAATGTTCAAGGTATCAACTTAAAAGGCTCCTCCAGGTCTATAGCGATATTTTCCAGTCTTCTAAAGGATTATGTGACACACTGAGGTCTGTCTTGAGACATAAACTAGAAGGAAGAAATGAAATCTATACAAGTGAAGTATTCAAAGATGAACAGTACTGAATATGCCTTGGTACGTATAGAATCATAGAGTTAAGTTAGAAGAGACCCTTAAAAGTCATCTAGTCCAACTCCCGTGCAGTGAACAGGGACATCTGCAGCTTGATCAGGTTGTTCAGAACCTGGTCCAGCCTGACCTTGAATGTCTCTAAGGACAGGGCACTCACCATATCACTGGGCATCCTGATTCAGACCTTGCTGTAAAAAAACTTCTTGCTTATATCCAACCTAAACCTCCTCTCTTCCTGAAACTATTTCCAGAAGTCCTGTCAGGCACAGGTGCCTATTCCAAGACCTCAAAACACACATTATAGCCACAGTTCTTTAAAATCATTTGAATAACAGAAGGAAAAATACATGGAGTCATAACCTCAGGCCTAGATCCAAAGCCTGGACAGACTGAATACCAACACCTACCTTGTATACATTCAAAAGTAAACTGCCGTACAAGGTTTTCACTTGCCCTAAGAATCTTCAGACCTCATTGTGTGATTTGTCCTCCAAATGCAAGAGA
Source organism: Coturnix japonica (assembly GCF_001577835.2). NCBI lineage: Eukaryota > Metazoa > Chordata > Aves > Galliformes > Phasianidae > Coturnix > Coturnix japonica. The sequence goes on from NC_029528.1 coordinate 14,848,041, forward strand.
ACAAAAGGCTGTTGCCATAGCTACCAAAGACAGAGATTCCTCCATTCTCAATAAGCCAATATTAAACACCAGTCAAACATCTCTTTCTTCCAAGAGCCCTACAAACACGGAACATTGCAGCCATTCTCAAATGCCCCCAAATTTAATGATTCTCTTTGATCTTCAGAACAGCCAAACAGGCACCTCCAAAGGACAACCTGCCCAGCCCTTACTCCACCACATTCAATAATCATTAATCTTTCCATTCATGAAGCTTCACTCGTATTTCCACAAGCTCTGCAGTACAGTATGTCGGTTTCTTTCATAAGTGATTCTGCACAATCATCTGTACATAAAAGGCAAGCGAAGGAAAGACCAACAATCAGAAAGCTGATAGCAGTGGTGAGACACGGAGAAACGGTTGCCCAGGAATGTCATAACGGGACAACACCGATAGGCCACACTAATACATACAGCACATTATCAAAACAATTAGCGAAAGGATTTCCGAGCAGCCAGAACAACTCAGCCGAACCCAGCGGCGTGACCGCTGATTAAACAGGGGCTGAAACTGTTAACAGTCCGCTGTGAAGCACAGCTACAATGTAGTTCTGCTTTGTTCTCTTGGAGCGTCTCGGAGCAGCGCGTCCTACAAACGCTACCCAGAGAAACCCTTAAGAAAAAGGACTCTGCATTTTGTGCGGAGCTTGAAAAGAATGAGAGACAATGGGAGAATAGAGCGGAGTTACTGACCTGCGATGCGCGGAGGTGGTCGGGCTGATCTCCCGGGCCGGCGCTGTCACTCGGGCTTCGATTCCCGCAGGGTTCCCCGCTGAGCGGCTCCTCAACGGGCACGCTGGGCAGCAGGGCGGGCGGCAGCAGCCAGGCGCCCTCGGGCACGGCGCGGCCCGGAGCAACGCACAGGTTGTAGGAGTAGGGCAAAGTGCCCTCGCAGAAATCGGCCGGAACGGCGGGACCCGACGCCGAGAAGCGCCGTGTGCCCAGACAGCGCAGGACGGCGGGCGGCCCGGCCCGGCGCAGGCGAGTCAGCAACGTCAGAGCCGCGCTCAGCAGGAACGCGGCCGAGAGCAGCGCCAGAGCCAGCACCAGCGAGAAGCGCAGCTCCGCCTGCGGGTCGGCGGCCTCCGGGTCCTCGTTGAGCTCCGGCAGCGCGTCCTGCACGCTCTCGGCCAGCACCACGTGCAGCGTGGCCGTGGCCGACAGCGCCGGCTGCCCGTGGTCCTTCACCACGGCCACCAGCCGCTGCTTGGCCGCGTCCCGCTCCGACACGGCCCGCGTCGTGCGCACCTCGCCGCTGTGCAGCCCCACGCGGAACAGCGCCGGCTCCGGCGCCTGCAGCAGCTCGTACGACAGCCACGCGTTGCGCCCCGCGTCCGCGTCCACCGCCACCACCTTGGCCACCAGGTAGCCCGCCTCGCCCGCCGCGGCACCAGCTCGAACGGCCCCGCGCCCGCTCCCGCACCCGCCCCCGCGCCGCCGCCCTCCGCCCCGCCCGCCGCCGGCCACAGCACCCGCGGCGCGTTGTCGTTGCGGTCCAGCACGAAGACGCGCACCGTGGCCGTGGCGCTGCGCGCCGGCGTCCCTCCGTCCCGCGCCCGCACCTCCACGGCGAACTCGCGGCACCGCTCGTAGTCGAACGAGCGCTGCGCGTACAGCTCGCCCGTCTCCGCCCGCACCGACACGAACGCCGCGTCCGCGCCGCCGCCCGCCAGCGCATAGCTCACGCGCCCGTTGGCGCCCGCGTCCGCGTCCCGCGCGCTCACGCGCAGCACCGGCTCTCCCGCCGCGTTGTTCTCGGGCACGTAGGCGCTGTAGGCGGCCTCCTCGAACACCGGCGCGTTGTCGTTCACGTCCGACACCTCCAGCACCAGATCCGCGCGGCTCGACAGCGCCGGGCTGCCCCGGTCCGTGGCGATGATCGTGATGTTGTAAGTAGAGACTTCCTCTCTGTCCAGGCTATTTTCAATTACAAGTTTGTAGGTACTCTCTGATGACGCTTCTAGTTTGAAAGGCAAGTCGCCGTCAAGATTACAGGTCACTTCCCCATTTACTCCGGAGTCCCTGTCACGAACGTTGATCACAGCCACGACTGTGCTCGGAACTGAATCCTCGGGTATCGGGTTCAAAATAGGCAGGAGGGTAAGGCTTGGAGCGTTGTCGTTCACGTCTATAATGTCTATGTGCACTTTGGCGTGCGCACTCAGCCCACCTCCGTCCTTGCCTTCAACAGTTACTTTATAGTATTTCACATCTTCGTAATCCAGGGGACCGGTAATCCTCACGTCACCTGTCTTGGGGTCCAGACTGAAGAGCTGGCGAGCACTGCTTGCAATGTCGTTGAAAGAATAGGTGATTTCCGCGTTTGTACCCTCATCTCCATCAGTAGCTTTCACCTGAAAAGCTAAGGAGCCTTCTGGAAGGTTTTCTGGCACTCCAACCTTGTAGATCTCTTTGGTGAACACCGGTGCGTTATCATTTGCATCAGTCACATCGATCTTTATCTGGGTGGTTCCAGATCGGACTGGATCCCCACCGTCCACTGCCGTTAGTATCAAATTATGGCTTTTCTGTTTTTCACGATCTAAGTTTTTCTCCAACAGCAGCTCTGCATGTTTCCTCCCATCAGAGTCCTCCTTCACTACAAGGGAGAAGAGCGGATTGGGGGTAAGTTGGTAGCTCTGTAACGAGTTCACCCCAATATCGGGATCTCTGCCAGTGCCCAGGGGGAGCCTCGTCCCGGGAGGAGTGGACTCGATCAATTCTATAGCAACAACTTCTTTGTCAAAGCGCGGCGCATTGTCATTGATATCCTGGATAGTAATGCTCACGTGATATATATTGAAAGGGTTTTCCATGACAGTTTCCAAACCGAAGACACAAGGCGTCACGTCTCCGCAGATGCCCTCCCGATCTATCCTCTCGTTTACGCGCAGGTTTCCACTCTCTTCCTCGAGAACGAAGTATCGCTTTTCATCACCGGAGACAATCCGCAGCTGACGCGCCGGCAGCTCTGCCGGGCTCAGCCCCAGGTCCCGCGCCAGCGGCCCCACCAGCGACCCCCTGCCCAGCTCTTCGGGAATAACGTAGCGGAGCCGCTCCGGCGCCGCCCGGCAGCACAGCGGCAGCAGCACGGCCAGCAGCGCGACCCGCCCAGCGGCTCCTCGGCCCCGCGTTGCCGCTCGGACCTCCATTCTCCGCAGTCCCTCCATTCTCCGCAGTCCCGAAGCGCGTTCTGCAGGCGACCAATCTTCCCGAGCGGCTGGATCAACACCGGAGAAAAACGATTGAATCTTTCCTGCCGGTCGGAACTCGGGCTGGAGCCGAGCACGATCGCTTCTGCTTCTCTGCCCGGATCGAAGCTGCACTGCGCGGGCGCCGCAGCCGGAGGAGTCCCTTCCCCGCATTGGCCAACAGTGACATCCTGAGTCCGCGCTGAGAACTGCAGCCCGGAGCTCCTGGGTTCTCTTTAATCTTCACTCCGAGGCTGGTTGGTAAAACACCATTGTTCCAGGAGAGCAAGATCGAAAACTTGTAAATGTGCTGAAGATTTCCGTCTGTGTCTCTCAGATATTGTATTCGTACCTGTATCAACGTCTTTGCCTGTGGCATGGACAGTGGGACTGAGTGCTGGCAGACAACACCAAGCTGCGTGGTGCAGTCAGCACACTGGAGTGAGGGGCTGCCAGCCAGAGGAACTTGAACAGCCTCGGAAAGTGGGACCATGAGAACCTCACGAAGTTCGGTATGGCCAAATTCAAGGTCCTGCACCCGAGCCAGGTCATTCTCAAAGATAAACATGGGCTTGGCAAGGACTGGATTGAGAGCAGCCCCATGGAGAAGGATTTGGACTCCCAAATGGTGGATGAAAAACTGAATATAACTGTTTGTGAGTGCTTGCAGCCCAGAGAGCCAACTATATCCTGAGCTGTACCCAGAAGTATAGCTGGCAGATTGACGGAGGTGATTTTCCTCTACTCTGCTTTTGTAAGACTTCACCTAGAGTACCAAGTTCAGCCCTGGGGGTCACCAGGACAAAAAAAAATGGAGTTGCTGGAGAAAGTCTAAAGAAACATTAGAAGGATGATCAGAGATTTGGTGCACTTCTCCTATAAAGAACTGCAGGAAGATGGATTTGTTTAGCCTAGAAAAGAGAAAGATCCAGGGAGAACTTACAGCAGCTTTCTAGTACCTGAAGGGGGCCTACGAGAAAACTGAGGAAGGACTCTATAAGGAAATGTGGTGATAGGACAAAAGGGTAAGTTATAAATGAAAAGAGAGTAGGTTTAGATCAGATATTAGGAAGAGATTATTTATAATGAGGGCAATAAGACACTGGAATGTGTTGTCCAGAGATGCTGCAGATGGCAAATTCCTGAACACATTCAGGTGAGGTTGGATGGAGCTTTGAGCAACCATCCAGTGGGTGGCAGTCCTGCCTGTGGCAGCTGACTGGATCTAGATGGTCTTCAAGATCCTCTCCAGCCCAAAACGTTCTATGTCATGATTTCCTAACATGATTCTATCTGAGCAAACAGGTTTAACATACATACACTTGAAAGTCTTCTGCTGCACAAGCCCTGTCCAGTGCACACACAAAAAAACACCAAGATCTTACCTCAGTCCTGCAGTGATCACTGCCCTGTAGACTCGTGGTGTTGGAGTGTTCCCACTGCTTTTCTATCACTGCCATTAAAAAAATGGCATGATAAGCAGAAGGCCAAAAACCTGTGTGTCAATTGTGATTTTGTTCTCGGTGGTTGGAAGAGCACAAGCTAAAAGTCAGCTTTCCCACTTACAAAGGTATGACTGATGGCCAAGCAAAGCTAAGAATCCCAGACATGGGGACACCACTGCAGTCAAACCCATCCTATCAGATCGTATCTCCTGCAGCATTTGAAAGGCAGCAGTGCAGTATCAGCGCCTTACAACCCAGCCTCCAATCACTTCATATCTGTGTGTCTATGATAAACCACACCCACATCTCTTGACTAAGCTGAATGTTATTACAGCAAGTCCCAAAATACAAAAACCGCTTCTGACAAAAGTCATCTGGTTACTGTTGCTTTAACAAGCCAATGGGAAAACATAGAGGTGCCACATTCACAAAAAGCAATGATATCTCATCCGAGTATTAAACCCCATCTTATTTACACCAAAGAAATAAAGACCTGAAGGAAAGCTGAATCAACACAGCCACTTAAGTAGAAGATATGGAAAGACTAGAAAAGTCTCCACAGTACCTTGAGAGGATGGAGTCATTCCCTCACGTGTACCAATTCTGTTGCTCCCTACGTATCACTGTGAAGAGATCCTCCCTTTCTTACTGGTAGAGAAAATACATTTTACTACTGCATCTGCTTAGTCCTCTGGTGGTAGATTATTAATAGTCCTCCAACCTCTACTTATGCACACATTACAGTAATGAATTAATAATCATTCACAACAAAGAACTATTTTGAATTCATTGAGTTTCAGTAAATAGAAGGTAGTAGACATGGACACCTGTATTACAGGCCCTGGACAAATTGTGCCTTCTACAAAGATACACGGTTGCTCGGAGAAGCCAGTACAGAAAGTGACAACTAAAACATAGAGAAGAGATTCATTATGCAGCATTTCCCATTTACTAAACTCCAACATCTCACGTCCAAGAAGCCAGATTAAAAGATGTAAAACATATGATCACAAGACACGCTAACTGAATGCTAATGAGTGAAATGAAAATTAAATTGAAAAATACGTAAAGCAATGAAAATAAATGATTTTTCAAACGTCAGAACAAAACCGAAGACACAAAAGAAAGTTAAAATAGAGAACATACCTCAACAGAAGCCTGGTCTCCATTCGCCACGGTGTGATCAACCATCTGGACGAGAGCATTCGAAATCTCTGATGGCGGCCGGGCCGGGAGCGTGTCGCAGCAGCTGCCGGCCTTGCAGCGCAGCTGGCTCTTGCGCGAGTCGGCCGTGAGCGACACGTCGTGCGAGTAGGAGCGCAGGAAGGCGCGGACGCCGTCGATGCCACGAAGTGCGAGGGCCGGACGCCGCGCAACACGCCGGCGGCGAAGGAGGGCGGGGCAGCCGTGCCAGGCGGCCAGCGGCGCAGGCGACAGCGGCAGAGCAGCAGCAGGAAGGCGAGGAAGAGGCAGACACACGGCCGCCACGGCCAGCACCAGCCAGCGCGTCAGGCTGCCCGCGGGCTCGGCCGGCGCCGCCGCGCTGCCCAGCTCCGACAGCAGCTCGGCCACGCTCTCGGCCAGCACACCGTCAGCGTGCCGTCGGCCAGAAAAGCTGCCGAGGCACACCAACCGAACCGACTAAACTATTCGCTATAGCTATAACTAAGATCTCGACTCTAAGACGCGGGAACAGATATCTAATCAGACGCCACTAAGAGTCAAATTAATGATGAATATCAAAGGAGGCTCGCCTAGACATATATCAAAACACACGTAGCGCTTATGGTCAGAGCTCGTAACGACACACGACGGGAAACAGTTAGATATGCATAGTATATATTAAATTACTAACTGGAACATTCAGTTACAGTGCGTCACTTGAGACATAATGAATGCGCTTAAAGAATATACGCAGATCATAACTGATAATAGCGATCGAGCAACGTTAAGGCGCAAGCGGGCATCAGAAGGTAACGCACAAATAGAAAAATTAAAGCCCGTAATTCCCAAGGTCCATCGCTGAGTCCGCCGTCTCAGCAGCCGACACAGAAATAAGACAGTGTGGCAGACAAAGCGCTGACCACGGGCTCCGGCCGAGGCAGGCGGCGCTCAAGACTTCAGCAAGCCCGACCAGGCCCACGATGCCCGGAAACCGGAAGTCCCCAGACCACGGGCAGCCCGAAGTCGCGGGCATCGGGCGCGCGCCGGACGGGGGCCGGGTAAACAGCCCACTGCGGGCGACGTCTGTCGTTCGACGTCCGCACGCGATCAAGCCAACTGCTACCGAGAACATCTGTTCTCAGCAGATGTGCCTCCGATATATGAGGCGGCGGCGCCGCGGCTCGTCACTCCGCCCGCATCTCCACAGCTCACACCTCGTCGAACCTCCTCACTGTAGCGATCGAACGAGCGCCAAGCATATACTAGCGCGTACAGCGCGCCCCGTCTCCGCGTGCACGCGAACACGATATGGACCGAGAGCGGCGCGACTACCGCAGCCGCCCATCCCGCACGCCGTAGCGACGCGCGGCGTTCTGCCCCCAGTCCCGGCGTCCACGCGCGCACCGTCCGACACAGCGCGCCCCCGCGTTGTTCTCGGCCAGCCGGGGCGTGTAGCGGCGCCCTCGCGAACACCGGCGCGTGTCGTTCCAACCGTTCCAGCAACCCGCAGCGCCAGCACGCGGCCGCTCGCGCAGCGGTCCGGCGACGCCGCCGCCGCCCGCACCGATCACGTTGTACTCCGACTGGCCGCTCGCGGTCCAGGCGTCCGCTGCCGTCACCACGCTGTAGTAGTCGTCCAGCGCCCCGATCCCTAACCAGCGACGAACGCTTAATCTGGGACGCCCTCAGCCCAGGCTGCAGCCAGACGTCCGCGTTGCCGCCTCGAGTCGCGGTCCTGCCGTTGCAGCAGGGCGAACTCAACGTCCGGCAACGGCGTCCTCCGAAGACTCTGCTCAAGATCGACCGGGGACCGAAATTCTTCGGGCGCGTTGTGCCTTGTTCAGTCACGTGCACCGGCATCGACACCTTCGTGTATCGAATAAGCTCCCTCTCCGTTCTCGCCTGCCCTCGATGTTTCATAGAGATATTCGCTTCCTCGTAGTCCTAGGTTTCTTCACGCAGCTGATCGCTCAGTATCGGGTCTTTCCAGGTGAAGAATTTCGTTGCTTCGTTTGACAGTTTTCTCAGCGAGTAACTTACTTCGCCATTGGTTCCCTCGTCGGGGTCGGTGGCGGTGACGCTGAGTAACGTGGATCCCACGGGCACGCTCTCGGCATCGGCACCGGTGTAGCACGCCTGGCTACTGAACGCGGGTCGACCGTTGTCGTTGGCGTCCAGCACAGCCACGCGGATTCGCGCGTGCCTCCGCCGAGCCGGCGCCGCGTCGCTCGCCCTCAGCAGTCAGCTCGTGACAACGCCGCCTACCTCTACGGTGCCAGCGCCTTAGGCCAGCAACAGCTCGGACCTTTGCGTCGGCTCCTGTTGCACGGACAGTGAGAAGTGCTCGTCGCCGCTCAGAGAGTAGCTCTGCAGGGAATTCGCTCCCATGTCTGGGTCGTGAGCCTCGGGCAGGGGAAATCGCGACCCTGGGGCTGTTATCTCGCTCATTTTCAGTTCTATTTCTGCTTCTCGGAAGCTGGGTGTGTTGTCATTAATGTCCGTGATTTCCACTTCGATCGCATAAACCTTCATCTCGCCCTCCACGATCAGCTCACAGCGCAGCACGCATTTCTCCTGCAGCCGGCACAGCTGCTCCCTGTCTATCCTCTCGGCCGTCACCAAGTGGCCGCTGTTCGCATGCAGAGCGAAATACTGCGTCCTGCCTTGGGACACCACTCGGGCGCCGCGGTTGCCGAGCGCCGCCAGCTCCAGCGCCAGGTCCTTGGCCACGTCGCCCACGAACGAGCCCTTGGGCAGCTCCTCGGGCACCGAGTAGCGCAGCTGCCCCCACGCCGCCTCCCACGCCGCCACCAACACGCAGCACAGCAGCGCCCGCTGCCTCCGGCCCCAGCGCCCTTCTCTCACCACCATCTCCCCGGCTGCGTGCAGCTTCTCGCTCTCCCCTTTCCGTCCGAAGAGTCCTGGGCACCACCACCGCCCCGCCGTGCCCCTCCCGGAGCTGTACGTCCTGGATTTTGCCTCTGAGCTCCCTTCCTCCTTGGACCTGCAGCCGTGGACTCGCTTACCGGCCCGCCTCTTCTCTGCCGCTCTCCTTCCTTTGCTCTACCCAGACTTAGCCAACAGCGACACTCGCAGTCGCCTATGATAACTGCAGGCTCTGCCTCGGCTAAACGGCTCCAGCTCACACCTCCTTTCTACTGTTCTGTTACTGATAATGTCTCCCAAACAGTGTTTTCGCAGATGCACTCTCAGAAGCCGAATTACCATATCACGGTACACGAGGGCATAAATAGGACAGCAGGTGAAATGAGCAAGTGTGGGCAGCGAGAGTGCTGAGGTGCTGGGACCTGGCTTCACCTTCTACCTCTCCTTGCAGCAAGTTCTACCCAGTGCATTGATTCTTAAGCAGACACTCCTAAGGGCTGCCACTTTCAGAGGGCTAAAACTGCCTTGAAACAGGTATTTCTGAGATGCCTCATGCACCCTGATATTCAGCTTAGTAAGGTTGGAAACCAGATGTTTTACAGCAGGTATTGATGGTTTATTGTGATGTCAGAGAGGAAGGCACTCATACTGTGTGTTGGCATTCACACTACCACTGGATAGAGTGGGAATAATAGGAAGGAATTAGTGTAGATAACCTAATTTCAGTGGAGATTTTGGGAACATTGAGAATTGTAGCTTCCAGAAGGACTTCGGCTGCATGCAGCTTGCCAAGCAGACCCCAGCTGCAAGTGTGTCTCTTTTCACTTAAAACACATCAGGGTTTACTCATTTGTTCCAGATTGTGACTGTTTCCTCTTGTACTGGCACTGGACAACACAGAACCATCTTCTTTGCACACCATTCTTCCTGGTGTTTATTTATATGATAGGAACCCCTGCGTTATGACCCTCTTTTACTGGGGGAGTAATGAACTAGACCCAGGTGTGACCTCAGTAACGATGAGCAGAAGAGAAGGATTACTCCCTCAACCTGCTGCCAATGCTCTGCAACACAAAACACTGTTGACCTTTTAGTGGCAAGGGCACACTACTGAATTATGTTCAACTTACTGTCCACTGGAGGATTCTCTTGGCCTTTTCCACCAAGCTGTTTGTATGGTGCATGTTTGCCTCTATATGCAGGATTTTACTTCTCTCCTTGTTGAATTCCATGACCATCTGGCCCATTTTCCGGGCTTGTCCAAGTCACTCTGGCTGGCACTATGACCCTCTGCTGTATCCACTCCTCCCCAGTTAAGTGTAATCTACAGGCTTGACAAAGTTACACTCTACTCCATTGTTCAGTCCTTAATTAGAATGTTAAATAGAACTGCAACAAGTACTGACCCTTGGGATACACCCAAACCCACCACCAACTAGACTCTGCACAACTCATCACAGCCCACCAGGCCCAACTGTCCTGTCAGACTTTATGCTTAGGGATCATGAGGCCTCCAGAGAGCTGCCAACAGATCACTGCTCCCCTTACTTTCCTTTATGTACTGTGGGCCACATCTCCAGCCTGAGCAAATGCATTTGCTCAATTTTACCCCATCAAGGAACCAGGAAGAAAAAGCCTCCTAGGCTTAGGAAAACCCTGGTTCCTCTATAGAATTTCCACAGAATGAGGGAATCCACATTTGGAAGGAACCCATAAGGATCATTCAAGTACTGGCTCCACACAGGACCAGCTTCAAACAGTATTTCTGAGTACACTGTCCAAAAGCTTATTAAACTGTGGCAGGCTTAGTAACATCACCAATGCCCTGGGGAGCCTGTTATAGTGACCAGCCACCCTCTGTCAAAGAACCTTTGCCTAGTACCTAACTTAATTGTTCCCTGATGCAGCTCACTGTCATTCTCTTGAATCCTATTGCTGCTACCAGGCAGAAGAGATCAGTATCTTCCCTTCCACTCCCCTTTGTGAGTAAACTGTAGGCCATCATAAGGTTGACCCTCAGTTTCATGGTATGTTGCTATGATAGTATCATGATAACTCAGTAACCAAATGTAGCAGTTGGGCAGATAAATAAGATTGATGCAATAGAAAGATACGGTAACAAAAGGGGAAAAGATTGCTTACCTGTATCAGAAGATTTTAGGCTGACAGAGAAGAGCCCTCCAAGGGGAGGATCTCCCAAAAGAAATCCTTCCCCAGTTGCAGTCAAACCTTAAATGAGGTCTAAGAGAGGTGCAGACAGACTCCACCCTTCAGGTGACACAGCTAAACTGCCTTCACCTGTGCTCCCAGAGCTGACTGGGTTCTTTTCCCCCCAGGCGTTCAATCAGTGGTTCAGGCCATGACTCAACAGTTCCCATACACCCAGTATCATAGAATTGAAGAATCAGAGTCATAGAATTAAGGAATCACAGAGTGGCTTAGATTGGAAGGGATCTTAAAGTCCATCCTGTTACAGTCTCCCTGCTGTGGGCAAGATTTCCACCCACTAGATCGGGCTGCCCAGGATCATATCCAGCTTGAACGTGAATGCCTCTAGGGATGAGGTATCCACTGCTATAGGCAGCCTGTGTGAGTGCCTCACTACTCTCAGAGTAAAAAAATTCCACTCAGCATCTAATCTAAATCTCCTTTATTTTAGCTTAAAACTGTTCCCCTTGTCTTATCCTTATCAGACCATGTAAAAAGTTATTCTACTGCCTATTTATAAGCTTCCTTTAAGTACTGGAAGACTGAAATGAGGTCTCCTCAGAGCCTTCTCTTCTCCAGATAAGAAAGCCCAGGTGCTTCAACCTTTCTTTACAGAAGAGGTGCTCCAGTCCTTTGATTATCTTTGTGGCCTTGTCTGTAATAACTTCAATATCTCCTCTGTTGTACTGAGGGCTGCAGACCTGTACACACTATTCCAGATGGGACCTTGTGAGAGCAGAATAAGAGGGAACAATTACCTCCCTCACATTGCTGGCCATCCCTCTGACTGTATCAAAAACAACCAAGGACACAGCTGGTCTTGTCCTTGGTTTCAAGGTCAAGAATTCTTGACCTTGGTCCTCATTTCAAGCTTTTCATTCACCAGAACCCCCAAATTCATCTTCATGGGGCTGCTCTCAAGGAATTCTTCTCCCAGTCTGTGCACTTATCTGGGATTGCCCTGACCCTTGCACTTGCATTTGTTGAACTTCATTCAATTCATACAGGCTTACTTCTCCAGCTTGTCCAGGTCCCTTTAGATGGTACCTCTTCTTTCTGTCATACCAGTTACACCACTCAGATTATTATTATTTGCAAGCTTCCTGGGGGTGCACTCATTGTCACTGTTCAGGTAGTTGATAAAGCTGCTGAAGAGCACTGGTCCCAAGATGAATCCCTGACCAGGGATACCACTCATCACTGGCCTCCACCTGGACACAGACGACTAACCACAGTCCTATGGCTGTGACCATCCAACTGATTCCTTATCCTCTGAATAGTCCATCCCTCTACTTCTTCTCTCTCCAATTTAGAGAAGTGATCACTGGTGCTGTCGCTTCACTGTAGAAGACCACCAGATTGGTTAGGCGAGATCTGGCCTTGGTGAAGCCTTGCATCACTTCCTTCTCTTATGTGTACTTTAAGCTAGCTTCCAGGAGGGTCTGCATATATTCATAGGGTCTGCATATATTCATAAGCATGGAAATGCGGCACACCATGCTGTAGTTCCTCAAGAATTCCTTTCTACCCTTTTAAGTGTTTATGATGTTTCCCTTTTTCCAGTCTCTGAGGAACTCATTTGACAGCCATGTCTTTTCAAATATGATGAGAGCAGCTTAGCAAATATATCAGCCACTGTGATGCCTGTCATTGGACCATATAGATTTGTGGTCATGTCCCATCCATGAAGGGAAGGAGAATTCACAGACTCTCTCAGTTAAATAAGAAGAAACTACACTCAAGGTCCAAAGAAGATCTTCTCATTTATCAGGGAGGGTACACTTCTTCTGACCTTCCTCTTCTGATCGATGTACCTGTAGAATCTCTTCTTGTTATAATTCACATCTCTTGCCAACTTTAGGTAGGCCCGTTCCTTGGCTTTCCTGATTTCATCTCTGCATGTCTGGATGTCATCTTTGCATTATTCCCAGGCTACGTGTCCCTGCTTCTGCTGCTTGTGCATTACCTTCTTCTCCATCAGTCTCGCCAGCAGATGCAGCCATGCCAGTTTCCTGCCTTCCTTGCAAGTCTCCACTTCCATGGGCTGAATAAGTCATGGGATTTCAGCTGTTCCTCAAATGTCCAACTTTCCAGTTCCTTCACCATCTTCATAGCTCTCCTTTGGATTCTCTCTAGTATTTTTATGTCCTTAAATTGTGCTGCCTGGAACTGCACCCAGTGCTCAAGATAAGGCCAAATCAGGCAGGGTACAGCCAATCTCTTCCCTCATGTGGTTGGCAGTGCTAGGTCTGATCCACCCTGGGGTACGGATGGGCCTTTTGACTGTCATAGTATATTGTGACTCAGATTCAACTTACCTCCAGCCAGAACCCAAGCTCCCTTTCTGCAGGGCTGCTCTTCAACCTCTCATCTCCCAGTCTGAACATATATGAATGACAGCCCTGTCCCATGTGCAGAATCAAGACTTGTTCTTGTTAAACTTCATGTGCTTGGTGGTTGCCCAACCCTCCAAACTTTCAAGATGTCTCTGTAAAATCTATCTTTGAAGGAATAAACATCTCCCAATTTAGTTTCATCCCAAACTTACTTACCATACTGTCAAGGCCTATTTCTGGGTCACCGATGAAAATATTAAAGAGAACTGGCCTTAAAATGGAGCCCTGTGGAACCCTGCTAGTGATTGGTCATCAGATTGATAGAAGTCCAATTGCTGCAACAATTTGAGTCTGACTTATCAACCAATTGCTCACCTATTGTCTTATATTTTTGTCTAGCCATATGCTGGACAAATTCTATAGAAGAATACTGTGAGAAACAGTATTGAAAACTTTGAAATCCCAAAAGATTACATCAACTGTTGTTCCTTGGTCAGCTGGGTGGGAAGTCTCTACATAGGAGATTAAGCACACTGAACAGGACTTTCCCTCATGAACCCATGTTGGCTGTGACCAGTGACTGCATAGATTTTCAAAAGCTTTTCAGTAACTCCCAGAAAAAATCTCCCCTGTAATTTTGCCAGATACCAAAATGAGACTGACAGACCCACCATTATTGGTGTCTTCAGTTTCACCCTCTTTGCAAACAGTGGCAATGACTGCCAATGTGCAATCAACTGGAACCTCTCCCGATTCCCAAGATACATAAAAAACAATTGAAAGGTGTCTCATGATGACATCAGGCAGCTCTTTCAGTACCCTGGCATGAATCCTACTAGATTTACATGCATCCAGCTGGAGTGGTGTATTTCATAAACCTACTAGAAAAACATCACAGAGACTTTCTCCACAACAACTTTTATTGAAGGAATGGCACTCAGATGTTCTTTTATTTCAGTATTACAGACAAGGTCATCTTGATTTATAAATACACAGTTTATAACTTCAACTCAGCATGCCATGAGAGTTTCCAAATGTTTAATGCCATATCTCATTTCACACCAATAATCACTTATTGTATGTGGGGTGGCAGTAATTCTTGAAGGGAATAGATAAGACAGTTAAAACTGAGTTGGTAAGATAAAAAGAAAAGGGGAAATAAATGTGAGGGAATGCTAGAAAAACCTGGAAAATCATATCAAAATGGACTGACATGTAGAGAAGCCTCAGCAAACAGGAATGAAGAGCAAACATGAAGGTCCTTGGTACATCTCAGTAGTGACTTCAGTGTCCTCTGGGGCAACTTGTGGACTTGTCCTAGAATGCATCCAAATACAACGTACATAGTTTCACAGCTAAGTACAGCTTATCCCAATATTATCAGTGCTGCTCTATTATGAGGCAACCCCAAGGAGAGACATCATCCACATTTTACAGACTCTTTTTGTGCGAGTTATAACTCTCACTTAGAGAACAGTTGGACTCAGAATTTACCCAATCTGAAGATGAGATGCAAGAGCCTATATCATGTGTGGATGAGAGCAACTCCTTGGGAAGCCTTAGTGCAACATATGTATAAACAGTTCTTACCTGGAAAGATATTGACTAGTAGGCAAAATACAAATATCAGAGACAAAGAGATCCATAATCCAGCAAAGACAACAATACTTATACTGCATTGTAAGACAGAGCTCACAGATTCCTTGCCCAGCTGATATGTCAAGCAGCCTATGCTGCATTACCAAGAGCAGAAGATTTGTGTGCCCAGTCTCATGTTTTGTTTTACAGAACTCAGTAAAGAAAAAGTGAGGTCTGCTGCAAATGGGACAAGACAGTAGTGGAACAACAAGGAAATAAACAGACTATAGAAGCATACTGGAAAAGATCATAAAAGAGATGAAAGATGTATTTGCCTACAGGAAAGAAAAAAATATTTTCTTTCTTTTATTCCTTTTATACAGAAGAGGAAAGTAAAAAAACTTTGTTCTCAAAGAGCATAGTGGTGACAATTATGATTATAAGAGAAAAAGCACATTCACTGTGGAGAAAATACAGTGAGGTATCATAGCACATATCCTAATATAACACAGTCATGAAATCTCTGGATGGACAGACACAATGTTAATCAAAATGCAACCCAGTCAGCTGCCCAGCAGATTGGCTGCCAAGGCTGTCCAGAGCTTCATCCCCCATAATCATAGGGGCAGGAGGGAAATCGTCAGCGTGGTTGCCAGCCACCCCCGTGCTGCTGTGCTGCGCTGGCAGGCTGGGCAGGACGGGCTTGAGGAACTTGAACTCGCTGTTGCCCGAGCCCGTGGTGAGGCTGACCTCGTAGCAATAGGCGTGGGGCAGGGTCCCGGCAGCGGCCCCGTCGGCTGCCCATATCCATGTGTGAGACAAGTCACATCGAAAGCCGAGGTCCTACCCCACAAGAAGAAGGAACCTTCACAAGGATCGTGCCCACCCCCATCTCCTGGATATGGGATGTGTTTAGAGTGCAGGGGCTTTACTTACGAATTGCACCACATCTTATCTCATGTATCAACCCTCCCAGCTGCCACTGTGCCAGAATCAGCCGCACCCTGGCTCCCTTTCAATGAGGTGGATCCCCTGGCCAAGGTGCACTCCTCCACAAATGCTTACGATATTTGGCATTCTCTAGGTCCCTCCTGCTCCACATCAAGATTTTGAGTATGAAAGCCATTATTTCCACCACAGTGAGAGACTACAGTCATTCAGAAATTGAGGGGTTGTTTATTCAAACTCTTCCCATGATATTCTCTGAAAAATTAGCAAAGCTCTTCTTTTTTTCCCCACTTTCTGTTTTTCATTTTAATAGGAACTACATCTTCTAACTTGATCTTTCTCACATATACCATAATTTGCTTATATGAGTCTGTAACCATAATACTTGTAACAAACTGCCAGTCTGTTGGCGTAAGCCTAGTCTTTTCTCTGACCTGGGATTTCAATCTGGCACTCTGGCCTCATTCATCCTATTGGTGTCTCTGCCAGCTTCAGGTCAACATTGTGGCCTGTTGCTGATATTTACACCTGGAAAACAAGTCTGCTCCTTGGGCAACCTGCAAAAGAGAAAAACCCATTCCTCATTTCAGACCCTGAAATACATAGCAAAGTATTTGCAGGAGGGTGCAGGCACAATCCCAGAGTCACTGACATACAAGATGCTCTGTTCAGCCAGGTCTGAGAGCAGTAATAGAGCTGGCCTGAAGAAGAATGAAGTCAAGGAAATCCTACATAGATGTAATGGGTGTCAAACAAAGGTGGTTGTTTTCAGTGATAAGGAACAAAAATTTCTCCTTACAGTCAATTAAGTGAGCAAGGAGTATGCTTTTCCCTGGTATTCAATTAAGGAAGCCCATCAAGCCCTTAAATCTCCCTTTGCAGACGACTTTTAGCTTCACTGTTAAATAATCACTTCTGGAACTGCAATAAGAAGGAAATTGGTGATATTCAGTGATATATGGACCTGCCAGGAAGAGAATAGGAGCATCGAAAACTAATGAGTTTCATAATTCTTCATCTATCTCCCAATTTCCGCTGAGCTTACCCTGATCTGCATCTGGTTTTGTACATCAGTAGCTCAGGCTGAAAGTTCTGAACATGCTGAAGCCCAGCCTGTCCTGGGACGGCAGTAGGGAGTGGGGTGACAAGCCAAAAGGAGACTGAAGAGTGACAGAACAAAACTTGGGTTGAAGCTTCCAGAGAGATTGTTGGTCACCACAACAGCTTCTCCAGCAGCCCCAGGCACCGCAGCCTGCTGCCATCCATCACCCACGGCCTGGGCAGTCACTGTCTTGGAGGTGCTCCAGAAACATTGAAGGATGTTGTTGCTAAAGGATGCAGTTTAAGTGAGGAAGATGTTGGTGTAGTGAGATGGTTAGACTGGTAATGATCTTGGAGGACTTTTCCAACCTTAGTTGATTATAGGTCTCCCATGGGCTGGGTCCATCACCGCACTGCCTCGGACTTGCTACTGATCCTTGGCAGAAACTCGTCGCGGACACTGCTCCTGCTCAGCTGTAGCCTGGGTGTGAGTTGGCAGTGCTGGAAGACTGCCGAGGCCACCGCCTCGAAAGACTCCTACAGATGCATGCCCTCATGGTGGAAATACAGCGAGCAGGGCTGCCTGCAGGACCATAACAGCTTCAGCTGGAAGGCCAGATGGCCCCTCTTGCCAAGCTTGTGCTGACGCTGGTCTCCTGGACTTCACCCCAAACGGATGTCCATCAGTGTTCCCCTGCAGAGAGAATCTTCAGCCTGAATCAGATGTTGCCCTCTGAACAAACCTAACTTTTGGCCAGGAGCCACCAGGAATCAGATGACAAAGGAGAAGAAAGTCCTGAACAGTCTAGAATTCATGGATGTCTAAAACACATTGCTTGAAATTCTGAAATGTTCTCCCTCTTTGCGGATAACCTGTTGGTGTTGAAATTAATTTCTGTTAGCTATTTTAAGTGCCAGCTTCTTTCTCCAAAAAGCCCTTAGGCTGGAAAGCTTCTTGGTTACCTCCATGTGCCGCTCCTGATCTGGGCTTTATGCCAATTCACTAATGCTTTCATAGCCTCTACCAGTAAACAAACAGGTTTTGGCCTTGCGAAGAGTATTGCATCCACACATGACACATTCGTGTATTCATGTGCATTAGCGCTCTGCTGATCTATATCTCACACAGAGTGAGCATAGCCGAATGCAGCGCTCGCACACTGTGCAGCAAATTGCTATCTCTACTCTCTATATACAACTGCGTCTTCACCACTATCCTCACCGTCATCTGAGAGTGGTTAAATGGCGCTCAGTGCCATACACAGGCACATAATGGCACAATTAAATCTCCTGAATAGACACTGAATGACTTCCTTAAGGTGGCTGCTAGGGCCTACTCATATAGTTCCAGGAGAGTTTTTAATTAACTGAGATGTTAATGGGCAATTGCCAGAAGAACTGTAGACCCGGGGCTAATAGAATCATCCACAATCAGACCAAGCTAAGAACACAGCCTACAATTAGCATTTTCAGTTATTCTAAATATGGAAACCCCCCACTACGACCCAAGATTTAATCACGTGTAACTGATGCTTCTGCCCTTACTTATAACACTGGTGTTCATCCAGCCCTCTGTGGTCAGGCACATCCCTCCAAACAGACAGCTTAGCCAGGGCATGCAGTTTGAGAGAGAAAAGCAGGCTGTGTGATTGAGGTGACTGAGGCCCTGGCAGGGCTCGTTCTATTAGCGCAGTCAAAGCCATGTAAGAAAAACCTGGAGCATTCTCCAGAGATAGACAGTTCTGCAGCAGGAAGGTCCTGAAGGAGCCTATCTGACATGGAGACAGAATGTGATCCAGGGACATAGAAAGGACAGACAAACCCTGTGTTCTGTAAGAGGGCTTTGAAGCACGTGTCATTAGGTCTTTCTACACGTTTGTTTCCCCATCCCATAATAAAAGAAGTAAAATAGCACTTAGTTGTCTCATAGGGTGTGTGAGGTGCACTTAATTGATATATGCAAACAACTTATATGTTCAGGGAAGAGGGAAGAATAGAGAAGACCTAAATGACTCTCATATTCCTGCATGTTGCTGTGTCCTTGTGCACTGCACTCTTCTAAGGAAGTGCACCATATAACACCTTTAAAAGTAAACCCCACTTCGATGTCAGGCAGCGCCATCCTGCTCTTTTCAAATCTTGATGTACAAGGTGTCTCTGTAATCTTGACCCCTCAATATGCAAGGATCCATTCTGACCCAAGGAGATAGATACATCTTTTGCATGCAGAAAAGCAATGCAAATTAGATTATTCTTCCAAAGGATCCACCTCAAGTCAAAAAATGAATTCAGTTGGAGGGAACCTGGTTTTGCAGAATGTTGCAGCTCTCTACTCCACACTTACTATCAAGAGATTATACAGACACATTGCCAGCCTTTGGATGTGGCTTCTAGTTTTCTTTGTGCTGAATTACTGGTAATGTTATTAAAAAATCACTTAAGATGTGAAATAGGTACTCCTTTCTGAATGCACCCTTATCCGATACTTTGCGTTGTTTTCTCTTCTAGTAGCAGTCTGGACTGCAGTCCTAAGTGCAATGATAGACTCACTTTTTCCACGTGATACTTCTCCTTATACTGCTGATCCTCTATATGATATCAAAGCTTAATAATCCTTTGGCTTTGAGTCCTTATGGCTTTCAACAAGCACCAAACACTTCAGCCGTCCTGAGATACTGCAGGACACACATGCCTGACTGGCGTAATGTATTCAACAAGCTCTCTTGAATTTGCCAGCACCAGAACTACATGCAGAAAACTAGGCTCTGGTGTGCCTGTAAGCACAGAAATGACTGCTGTGAAGAGAGGGCGAAACAAATGTGCATTCAGAGATCTTTTGCATGGCCGAGAGATCTCTACACCTGCTTCTCAGATGGGAAATAATTTGAAGGGTAATGACAGATATATTTGATATGCCACTTGTTGGAATTCTGTTTCATCAAGATGATGGGGCTGCTTCTCTGTAAGAGAGCTGATAAAAAACCATAAAAGAACCCCAAGATAAAATAACAGGGCAAGTTAAACAGGATTGCATCTGCCAGCTCCTTACGTAGCACAGAGCCACACAATGATGAATGGCCCTTCACAGAGGAGCTGTGAAGCTAGGAAGATGGAAGAGGAGGAAAGAAAGGAGTGATGGGAGAAAAACAAAATGAGCTGATTCAGATTACAGCCACTCACAGCCTGGCATGGTGTTGAACTCAAGCTGGAAGAGTGAAGGAACAGGGTGAAGAGCTGAGTGTGCAGTCAGAGGACAGCGATTCCGCCAGTATCAGTCCGGTGCAGAATCTAAGTTAGGAGACCCGTTACGCTAGCCGGGTGTTCTGCAGACTAGTAATGATCCAGTCTGTTGATCTCATGGCATGCCTACAGAATGGATTAGAGTTGCACCCTCAGCAAAGTTCTGCAAATGATAACAAGAGCTGGAAGGACTGGGCGGACATGCTTAGTCCGAACCCTAGGATACTAGTTCCACGAGTTGTGCTGAAGACGATAATCACCACCAGCCCACTGGTCCTCCGAAGCTGTGTGTCGCTTGAACAACACTATGTCACGATACAGAGCGTCCAGATGGAGGGCAAAAAATGCCCACTAGATGTTACATGATATGATGGTCTTAAGGGTAGAGATTACAGTTATTCATTAGGTCTCCTCTGCCCCTGCTTCAACTCATCCAGACTAAACAAAAAAAAAACTGAGTTATATAACTCTCCAACATCCCTTCATTGCCTTATTGAGGAGTTTCTCCAATATGGTGTTCTAACTGGCTCATAGGTCGTCCATTCTTCCACACTATTCTCAATACCCTGGTGATGTGCGTTGAGTAGGTGGGTCGAGCCGCATGTGTAAATTCGGTATGAAGTCAAGGCACTAGATCAGACAGCTAAGAAACTGAATGTACGGGGCGACTAAGGCATCAATAATCAGATACAAAGGGTCATAGAGGAGCCCATTCCGAGAGGAAATAAATGTGATGATAGGAGAGTGTGGGGAACATCGACCACGATGACCATTCGATACTTTCTATTCAAGAATTGAGTGCCTAGCTTCCAGCACAGCGATAGATGATAAGCCTCGAGCACAACATAGGACTTGAGTCATGAGAGACAAACATGAAGTCCTTGATCCTAAGGTGTAGCAGTCGTCACTGCTCGTGGACTTCAGGTGTAAGCCCTACCTGGCAGAGGCATCCTTCGTGTTTACTCATGATGGCCGGCTCGAGAATGCAGTCCAATACAAAAGTACCCGCGAAATAAGTTCACATAGCTCTATTCAGCGCAGCTAAGAGTACACTGCTCATACTTCCCTCGATAATTATCCAGTAGAGACGCGCTAGTTCTCATATGATGGAAATGGCGCAACACCTATACGATTATACGAGCCCATCCATGCACATGAGATTATTCTCTAGCTACGCATCTCCTCTCTTTGTGCGCGGATCTTAACACAACTCGTCAGAGCGTTAGGAAGGACACCGAGTATTGTTGCGACCTTCTATTAAGGACTACTGATATTTCTCGGAATTCTGAAAGATGTATACGTACATCTCAATGAGAGTCACACCTTAGCAAGAGAGGTCTATAGATTATCTATTCGTTAAGTTCAGTGCCATATATGAGTAGCATAAATCCACGTTAAGGCGAGAGCCTTGAAGCTGCTATACCATCTGAGCGAGTACACTATATTATCTAGCGCGTGAGTGGAAATGAGATATTTGTGCTAAGCTAGTAAGCAAAAAGACAAGACTATATTTGCGAGAGACAAAGAGGAGATCACATTAACTCCTTCAGTGACGCGCTCAACAGACGATACTTAAGCATCAATCAACATATACATGATTACAGTGAGCGACTCTCAAAGAGCACAAGGAGACCCCCATGCACCAGATTGCATTAATCGCCTCTATGCACTGAATGTGACTAAAGTCAAGCAACCTATATGCGCTGCGAGCATTACCGAACCAGTGAGCAGAAGAAGATTGAGTTAGTCGCACGGAGTATGGCATGTTTTGTTTTACAGAACTACAGATAAAGAAAAAGTGAGGTCTTGAGCCTTCATTAAATACAATTGGATTCAATTAGCGGCAGAAAATAGTAGGAACAACAAACAGTTCGCACTGAATAAACAGAACCTATACTGTTTCATACAGCGTGCCAGTCATATTGTGTCAGAAGAGATCATAAAAGAGATGAAATGAGGCTGTAATATAAGTGCAATTCCAACTATCTGGACGGAGTTCAGAGCAAATGAGAAAAACTATGTTTTTCTTTCTATTATTCATTGCCTCTGTTAGTACAGATGAGACAATACTATAGATCACAACCCTAGAAATACTTGTTCGGTCATGAGAGAGCACGACCGATCGAGTGAGCTAGCACATTGTATTGTAATTATAACAGACAGAGCAGTGCCAAAGTCATTCACGAGATATAGGAGAAAAAAAATACAGTGAGAAAGTCGTGTCGGTATGTACTGAGGCAGCTGTGGAGGTATCCATCAGCCACAATAGTTCTTCTATTTACAAATATAACACGGGTAAGATCATGGACTTCATGCATCACTTCCTATTGTGATCAACACAGGGTTCAAAACTTCGGACGAGACCAGGCTGATAATAGAAGTTCTAACATGCGTTAGAGTGCAGCAGTTCAGTCTGATCATTCGCCTCGTGTCAGTAGTGATGGTGCGCAGAACACTCTCTGTCTACCTCTGGAGCTTCATCACCTCTCTCATCTAGTATTGTGCGTACAGGAGAGGAATTAAATGAGCGGGTGTCGATTATTCCTTGCACAAGCTCCTGATGCCGGAGCCACCTCCCGGATGGATGCTGTTGCTGCGCTGCCAGGCTGGCAGACGGGCTTGAGGGGTCTACATCTGAGAACTAGCGGCTGTGGCGAAAAGCCCCGGAGCTGAAGCGCAGCGTAGGTGACATGGATGGTGAGGCCTGACCTCAACTCAGCGGGGATAGCTTATAAAATTGAGCAGTGGCTACCTGTGATCCATAACCTATTAGAAGAAGCAAACAGAACCTAAGCCAATGAAAGGAGTCTAGCCAGGTTGGGATTCACTCGTGCTATAGTCTCAGAGCCACACCGTCCTGGATCCCCAAGATAGCTCTTACTAGGCAAACCGGGGCCGTGCTTTAAAAGCACTTAGACAGCAACCGCTAGCCTCAGCTCTAAATGCCTGCTATTTGCTCCTTTCTGCTTGATGACATACATACTACTTACACCTGCGGGCTATGGATTCTCTTGCACGCCTCTGTGCAAGCAACGAAGCGCCGCCAGGGTATCCTAGCACAGCAGCTCAGCCTTATGCTTAGCATATTGCTACCACACAATGCATGTGGTTAATGTCCAGGGCACTAGACTCTGATGGCACGAAGAGTCTGAACAGGAGTATCAGGATAATGACCTAGACATGGTACTCGTCATTTGAGAAAATTGTAACGCCGCACGTTTGTATTGCCACTGATATATAGTGCACCTGAGCGTGCATTCGATGACTTGGTGCAGCCGTCCTCTATGTCCTGGTCACAGAGTACTGCTGAGTACCAGACAGGGCTCTGCTGGCAGCTCATGCTGCTAGAATGTTTATGGTCCTTAACACGAAGAGCCGAGTTTGCAACCAGAGAAGCAGGTCGCTGAGAGTGGCAGCCTGCTCAAGAAGACCCTCGTGTAAGTTGGGTCACAAGCCCTGCGACGGTCGTTGCCCTTTTGACGCGCGGCTATGTGATCTCCCGTTCTTCTAACACCATCGAAAGTCTGTTCTGATTCCTCATACGTTTGATTGCCTTCAGGGCTCAAAGGCCTGTCTTGTCTTCTATCTGTTCGATCCCTGAGTTCACGTCGGTCTGGCCTCCTTCTATGCCGCACCTCCCCGCGGTCCTATTGAGCGTCATCTGTCTACAAGCACGCAATATGACTCATGCCCTGAGGAGCTCCTGCTGGCCCTTAGACTCACGCAGGTTAGCTGATGTACGACAAAGAGGAAACACGTAGTTCCAGAATGACTCCGTGAGAGGCAATAGCAGTTCTGTGTAGGTCATTGTTGTGCCATGACAAGTGACCAACCCCACACTCTTGAGTATCATCCTCAAGCTGGCGTCCCAAACACCGTCTCGCTACGGCTCCGTCTCCTTAACACAGAGGGGCTTCGTCATTCCTCCTCTCACAAGGGAAGGCTGTCTCGAGTTAGACGACCTGGATGCCAAACGAGACTCAAAGTGCCGCGCCTGTGCCTATGTGAGCTATGTTTCTTAAGAGAGAGGAGGTGACAAGGGAGGAATCACAGACATGAGACACCACCATGGGCGTCCGTGTCTCTGTGTGGCGGTTGGTCCGTTCTGTACCACCACCCAGCAGTGCGGTGAGCCACGCTGAACATATAGGGACTGGTAGGCTGCCATGAGCCAGCATGGAAGTAAGAGGGGACCCCGCGTCTGCCGCGCTCACCACCACCCCAGCTGCCTCAGCTGCTCGTAGCCAGCGGACGCAGCACGAACACGTCTCCGTTCTCGGAGTGACGACACGCACGAGCACGGCTCTCGTTCCGGGGGACGGGCTGCCACCAGCGAATAGCTCACCTTGGCGTTGGCTCCCGCGTCCGCATCCGTCGCCTTGACGGCCCCGACGAGCAGCGCGGGGACGTTGTTCTCACGCACGTACATGGTGTACGAGTCTGGTTGAACACGGAGTGCGTTGTCATTCACGTCGGAGACGTC
>NC_029528.1:14872624-14887607 GCF_001577835.2 Coturnix japonica
AAGTAGCTCGCACGCTGCATGGGGCCGGTAAAAGCACGGGACCGAGCCTCAGCTCCTTTCTCTTGCACGCCTTGCAAGCCACGAATGGCCGCCGCCGACACCCAAGAAGAGCAGCGAGACGAAGACCAAGGCGATGATTGAGCGGAGGTGCGTGAGGCGCCGTCCTCAGTGCGTCGCAGCAGCAGGGCTCTTGCTCGCGGCAGCTGGCCGTCCACGAGCCGTCACAGGAGCACGCTGAGCGCTGCGGTGGCCGAACAGCGGGGTGGGGCCCCGGGCCCCCCGTTTTGTTCCCCCCGGGCAACCCAGCACCACGAGTTCTGCTTCACCGGCGTCCCTGTCCGTGGCGCCTGTCCTCAAGCCGCACCTCCCCACTTTGGGCAGCCACAGCAAACAGCCCCGGGCTCCGTGGCCCCCAGCAGCGGTAGGAAAGCCACGAGTTCTGACCCGAGTCGGCGTCCCACGGCCACCACTTTGGTCACCCAGGTCCCCCGCTTCGCCCCCGCGGGCACCAGCTCGCTCCAAGGAGGGCTGCCGGCCTTGCGCCGGGGTGGCAGCACCAGCGCCGCGTGTCGTTCTCGTCCACCACCAGCAGCCGGACGCTGACGGTGCTGCTCAGGGAGGGACCCCGCGTCTGCCGCGCTCACCACCACCTCCAGCTGCCTCAGCTGCTCGTAGTCCAGCGGACGCAGCACGAACACGTCTCCGTTCTCGGAGTTGACGGACACGCACGACCGGCTTCTCGCTCCGGGGGCAGGGCTGCCACCAGCGATACTCACCTTTGGCGTTGGGCCCCGCTCCGCACATCCGTCGCCTTTCACGGCCCCGACGAGCAGCGCAGGGACGGTTGTTCTCGTGCACTGTACATGGTGCTAGAGGTCTGGGTTGAACACGGCTTTGCGTTGTCGGTCACGTCGGAGACGTCCCACGGTGAAGGTGTAGTGTAGGTGGGTAGAGAGAGGAGAGCCTGCATCTGCCTGCCGTGACAACCACGCTGTGCTGGGCTTTCCTCCGTCTGAGTGCTGAACTGGTCACCAGCTCATAGTAGTTCTTAAAGGCTGCGCTTGAGGGAGAAGACGAGCTCTTCTTCAAGGCACATTAATCTCACCATTGCACGCCGAATCCGGATCCACGTGACGTCTAAAGTAGGCAACCACTAGTTCCAGGGCCGTTTCTCAGGGATGACTAGCTCTAATGAATCGACCACGATCTCTGGTGACAGTTGTCATTCACATCCATCACTTTCCCACCAATACTTTACACAGGTGCTGGAGTCCCACCATCTTTACTGCTCTCACGCTGAAGCTCATCGTTCTGTGCAACTTTCAAATCAAAGCTTCGTGATTACGAATTTCACACTACTGGGCTCAATCATGAATGATGTTGGCTTCTGCCACAGCTTGCTAACTGGTAAAAATGTCCCATTCAGTCCACTGCATCTGCGTCGCTTGCCACCACTCTGAGAGCCACAGACCCGTCAGGGGTATTTTCCAAGAACGTGCAACAATGTAATTCTTCTTGCGTCAAAAGTGGGAGCATTGTTCATTTTGCATTTCCAGGAACTATGATGTGGATTGGGTGGAAACTGCTTCTCCGTGGAGAAACCCCCATCTTGTCGGCAATGAGAGTTAAAATCCATCTCTGCATTCCTCCCTGTGCAAGAGGTTGTTGCAAAACCAGTTCAAGAACATTATCACTTCCACTTGTGAGCGTGGAAGGCGACACTTGAAGTACTCATTCTCAGGATCAATTGCTGTAAGCCTGGATGTCATTGCTGCCTATGTCAGTGTGAGGGCCTCATCCAAAGGAAAACGGGAGCCGGGGCGCTAGTTTCAGGGATCTTAAAGGTTCCACTCTCCACGGTGAAGGTGTGTGTGGTGGTGAGAGAAGGAGAGCCTGCATCTGCTGCCGTGACAACCACGATGTGCTGGGCTGTTTCCTCCCGGTCCAGTGTGCTGACGGTCACCAGCTCATAGTAGTTCTTAAAGGCTGGCCTGAGGGAAAAGGAAGGTTCTTCTTCAAGGGCACAGCTGATTTCCCCATTCACACCAGAATCCTGATCCCTGACATCAAAGAGGGCAACCACTGTCCCAGGCACTGTGTTCTCAGGGACTGGACTGTTGAAGGAACTGACCACGATCTCTGGTGCATTGTCGTTCACATCCATCACCTCCACTACCACATTGCACATTGTTGAGAGACCCCCACCATCAGTTGCCTGCACTGTGAGCTTATGTTTCTTTGCAGCCTCGAAATCTAACGGCTTTGCTATTTCAATTTCACCTGTACTGGAGTTAATCGTGAACAGTGAATGGCTATGTCCAGCTGATTGGCTGAACTGGTATGAGATATCTCCATTAACACCCTCATCTGCATCGTTGGCCACCACTCTGAGAACCACCGTACCCACGTGAGCATTTTCCAAAACTCGACCAATGTAAACCTTCTGTGTGAATATGGGAATATTGTCATTTGCATCCAGAATAACAATGTGGATATGGGTAGAACCAGTCCGGGGTGGAGAGCCCCCATCCAAGGCAACGAGACTGAAATCCAACTCAGACTGCTCCTCTCTGTCCAGAGGTTGTTGCAGAACCAGTTCTATAAACTTCTCGTTCTCATTCGGAATGACGACCGTGAAGAACTCATTTTCAGGTACGATGTTGTAAGCCTGGATGTCATTGCTGCCAATGTCCAGATCCTGAGCAGCACCCACAGGAAAACGGTAGCCCGGGTCGCTAGTTTCAGGGATCTTAAATGTCACTCTTTCGTCCGTGAAGACCGGCGAGTGGTCATTGATGTCCTCCACAGACACGTCATGGGGAAGAATGCGCAGCGTTGGGTCGGAGAGCAGGCAGGCTTCGAAGGCGACGTGCAGCGGTGGCGGGAGCGGTGCCGCACCATGTTCCTCTCGCCCGGGTCGAGGCCTCGTCTCGGCCACAACGGCCAGCGCGGCGCGCTGCCGCGCTCCACCAAGGCTAAAGTGCTGCTCGGCCGGCGGCGAAGGGCGATGGCGCGCCCGGCGAGCCGAGAGCTGCGCGGGGTCAAGCCCCGCGTCCGCCGTCCACGGTCATCGGCTACACACGAGAGCTCGCTTCTTCCAGTCGCTCTGGGCCGTAGAGAGTAGCCGGATGGGGCTCGTCGCATCTGCGAGCAGAAACGCGGGCCACGAGATAGGGGAGTCCCAGCAAACCTCCACAGACAACAGCACTGCTTGCAGCCGTCCATGGCGAGGGCGGCGGACATCGCCTCCCGGCCGGCCGGGAAGCGCGCGTCCTCCGCGGGAAACGCGGACCGTGCTGCAGCGCGGCGGGGTCGGGCTGAGCGTCTCCCTGCCTTCCTCCCTCTGCTCCTCTGCTGCCGAGGTGGGCGGGACGGATTCCCGGAGCGGGGCCGCTCCTGGCTCGGCGGGCGGCTCACTCCGGAGCTCAGAGCACGGACAACAGCTCCCCCGCCGCTCTCCTGCGCCGTTCTCCGCCGCCGTCTCCGGCTGCGCTGCTCTACGTTTGCGCTGGGTTCGGCCTCTCCCCGCACCGCAGCGCTCTGGCGCCGCCTTGTCCCAGGAGCACCACCTCTGCGGCCGCGCAGGCGGGAACTGCTCCGGGAACGGGACGCGTCTCGCGTGCCCGCTGCTTCTTCGCCACTCGCAACCGGACAGCACTGCGCTCACTCCCCCGCTGCCGTCCCGCTCCCACGCCGCCGGCCGGCCACGGGCAGCCGGCCCACTAGCGAGCGCCGCAGACGCTCCTGCCGGGACGGAGATTCGGACAACGCACCGAAGCTGCAGCTCCCGGCACCTCCCCACCCCGAGAACTGCCAGCCCGACCCACCCACATCCACGCACCCTTTAAAATGAGCCACAAACTCAACCACAGCCACCTTAGGAAGCACAGGTGCAAGGACTGAAGAATCAGTAATTACTCTCAATTCTTCCTTTGTTCATGGCACTAAATAAAAAAAGCTCCCACCTGTTTGCAAGTCTGTCCATCTTTTCCAGATCTTTCCCGAAAAAAAACCAGTCCATTCTACAAAGATTGTCAGAACAGCACCCTCCATTTTATTATAGCAATGGCACTCCAAGGCCCTTTCTGTATCATTTCGACAGACAGTGTGAACCGGGGGGTTGACAACAATACAGTTCATATCAGCAACATCAAACTGTCACAGCACATTCTGAATACCTCGTGCCAAATCATCTTCTCTCCAACATTCCCATACTCTCTGTGGGGTGGCAGCACACACTAAGGAATAGATATGCCAAATGCTGAGCTCTGAACAGCAGAGCATACAGAGCTGTTATTGGAACTTTGATTAAGGTATCTGAACACAGATGTCAGGCCAAATATTGAAAAAAAAATCGTGAATTTCTGTCTACATCTCCCTTTCCTGTTGATATAAATATATTTTCAGATACTTTCCTAAAGGAATGTCTAGAGATGCAAGGAGATTTTCAGCTCAAAAGTCTGCATATGTGACTTTACCAAACTGTCATAGAAACCCACACAGGAATAAACGAGGCCCAATGATCACTAAGCAAAAGGGAGAAGAACTGGCCTGGACACTGTAGAAAGAACCCCAGTATAGAAGCATTTCAGAAACAGATTTAACAGATCAGAAACATATCATTTACCTGGCATGCATGAAACTTGCATCATGATGTTGCTTTGGCTTGAAGGGAGCAGAGTTAACACACAGCATTCTTGTGAAATGGGTTGTCAGTTAAAAATGCAGAACTGATCCAAGGGAAATGGAGTTAACTATAAAAGCACAGAGCCCAGTCTAAACAAGCCATGACATTGCTCGAAGTGCAGTCGCAGTGCCACTTACAACCCATTAAACGAGAGTGGCAAGGTGCGGGAGCGTTCCCCGGCCCCCCAACAAATCTTTCCTCCCGATCCGTCGAGGCTCGGCCACAACCAGCGGCCGCTGCCGCGCTCCAAGGCAAAGTGCTGCCGCGCGGCCGGCGAGGCGATGCGCGCCCGCGAGCCGAGAGCTGCGCCGGGGTCAGCCCCGCGTCCGCCGCCACGTCGGCCACCACCGAGCCGCTCTCGCTCTCCTCGGCCACGGAGTAGCGGATGGGCTCGCAGCGAACGCGCGGCACGCCCAGCAAAGCCCACAGACACAGCACTTGCCTTGCAGCCGCCATGGCGGGGCGGCGGACACCCTCCGGCCGGCCGGGAAGCGCGCTCCTCCGCGGGAACCGCACCAGGTTGCAGCGCGGCGGGTCGGCTGGCGTCCCTCCTGCTTGCTTCCCTCGCTGCCTCTCGCCGACTGCGGACGAGCCCGGAGCGGGGCCGCCCTGGCTCGGCGGCGGCTCACCCGGAGCTCAGAGCACGGACAACAGCTCCCCGCCGCTCTCTGCCGCCGTTCTCCGCCGCCTCCTCCCGGCTGCGCTGCTCTACGTTGCGCTGGGTTCGGCCTCTCCCCGCCCGCAGCCGCTCTGCGCCGCCTTGTCCAGGAGCACCACCCTGCGGCCCGCGCGCGGACTGCTCCGGGAACGGGACGCGCTCCTGCCCGCTGCTTCTTCGCCACTCGCACCCGGGACACACGCGCTCACTCCCCGCTGCCGCCCGCTCCCACGCGCCGCCGCCACGGGCAGCGCCCACAGCGAGCGCCCACGGCTCGAAGGAGAGCCTGCATCTGCTGCTGTGACAACCACGATGTGTTGGGCTGTTTCCTCCCGATCCAGCGTGCCCACAGTCACCAGTTCATAGTAGTTCTTAAAGGCTGGCTTGAGGGAGAAGAACGGCTCTTCTTCAAGTGCACAGCTGACCTCCCCATTGACACCAGAATCCTGATCTCTGACTGCAAATACAGAGACAACTGTCCCGGGTGCTGTGTTCTCTGGGATAGGACTATAAAAAGAGTTAATTACTACATCTGGTGCATTGTCATTCACGTCTACCACCTCCACCACTACCTTACACAGGGCTGAAAGGCCACCACCATCCATTGCCTTCACACTGAACTCATATTTCTGTGTTGTCTCAAAATCCAGAGATTTCAGGACTCGAATTTCTCCACTCTTTGGGTCAACAGCGAACTCTGAATATTTAGCCACAGCTTGGCTGAAGTCATATGTAATATCACCATTCATTCCAACATCTGCATCATTAGCTACGACTCTTACAATGACAGAACCCTCTGGTGTATTTTCCAAAACTCGACCAATGTAAACCTTATGTGTGAAGACGGGAGCATTGTCATTCACATCCAGAACAACGATGTGGATTTGGGTGGTTCCACTCCTTGGTGGAGAGCCCCCATCTGTGGCAACGAGAGTGAAATCCAACTCTGGCTGCTCTTCTCTGTCCAGAGGCTTTTGCAAAATAAGATCAACGTGCATTTCACTCTCACTTTGAGTCTGATAAGACACAGTGAAGAACTCGTTCTCGGGAACGATACTGTAAGCCTGGACGTCGTTGCTGCCTATGTCCAGGTCCTGAGCAGCTTCCAAAGGAAAACGGGAACCTGGGTCGCTGGTTTCAGGGATCTTAAATGTCACTCTTTCGTCCGGGAAGACCGGCGAGTGGTCATTGATGTCCTCCACAGACACCTCGATGGGAAAGAACTGCAGCGGGTCGGAGAGCAGCAGCTCGAAAGGCGATAGTGCAGGTGCGGGAGCGTCCGCACATCTCCTCCGGTCGAGCCGCTCGGCCACAACCAGGCGGCCGCTGCCGCGCTCCAAGGCAAAGTGCTGCCGGCCGGCCGGCGAGGCGATGCGCGCCCGGCGAGCCGAGAGCTGCGCCGGGGTCAGCCCGCGTCCGCCGCCACGTCGGCCACCACCGAGCCGCTCTCGCTCTCCTCGGCCACGGGTAGCGGATGGGCTCGCAGCGAACGCGCGGCACGCCCAGCAAAGCCCCAGACACAGCACTTGCCTGCAGCCGCCATGGCGGGGCGGCGGACACCCTCCGGCCGGCCGGGAAGCGCGCTCCTCCGCGGGAATCGGCACCAGGTTGCAGCGCGGCGGGTCGGCTGGCGTCCTCCCTGCCTTGCTTCCCTCGCTGCCTCTCGCCGAGTGCGGACGGAGCCCGGAGCGGGGCCGCCCTGGCTCGGCGGCGGCTCACCGGAGCTCAGAGCACGGACAACAGCTCCCCGCCGCTCTCTGCCGCCGTTCTCCGCCGCCTCCTCCCGGCTGCGCTGCTCTACGTTGCGCTGGGTTCGCCTCTCCCCCGCCCGCAGCCGCTCTGCGCCGCCTTGTCCAGGAGCACCACCCTGCGGCCCGCGGCGGGACTGCTCCGGGAACGGGACGCGCTCCTGCCCGCTGCTTCTTCGCCACTCGCACCCGGGACACACGCGCTCACTCCCCGCTGCCGCCCGCTCCCACGCGCCGCCGCCACGGCAGCGCCCACAGCGAGCGCCCACGCTCCTGCCGGGACGGAGATTCGGACAACGCACCGAAGCTGCAGCTCCCGGCTCCTCCCCGCCTGTTGGCAGCAACGAGAGCCGCCAGCCCGACCCACCCAAATCCACGCACCCTTTAAAATGAGCCCCAAACTCATCCAAACCCACCGTAGGAAGCACAGGGGTAAGATCTGAAGGATCAGTAATTACTCTCAATATTTCCTCTGTTGAAGACACTGAATAAAATAATCCAAGTGTTTAGAAAACTGTCCATCTTCTGCAGATCTTTCCCGAAAAAATCAAGTCCATTCTACAAAGATTGTCAGAACAGCACCCTCCATTTTATTACAGCAATGGCACTCAAAGGTCCTATCCATATCATTTCGACAGACAGTGTGAAGCTGGGGGTTCACAACAATACGGTTCATATCAGCAATATCAAACTGTCACAGCACATTCTGAATACCTTGTGCCAATCATCTTCTCTCCAACATCCCCGTATTCTCTGTGGGGTGACAGCACACACTAAGGGATAGATATGCCACACAAAGTGCTCTGAACAGCAGAGCATACAGAGCTGTTATTCAAGTTTTGATTAAGGAATTTGAGCACAGGTTTCAAGCTATATAAAACAAAACAAACAAACAAAAATCGTGACTTTCTGTCTACATCTCCCTTTCCTGAAGATTTTATTATATTTTCAGAAACTTTCAAAATGGAATGTCGAAAGATGCAAGCACATTTTCAGCTCAAAAGTCTGCATACGTGACTTTACCAGACTGTCATAGAACCCCACACAGGGATAAGCATGGCCCAATGATCACTCAGCAAAAGAGAGAATAACTGGCCTGGACACCATAGAAAGAACCCCATTATATAAGAATTACAGTATCAGAATTAAAAGATCAGAAAAATATATTACCTGACATGCATGAAACTGGCATCATGATGTTGCTTTGGCTTGAAGGGAGCAGAGGGAACACACAGCATACATGGTGAAATGGGATGTAAGTTAAAAATGCAGATCTGATCCCGGGAAATAGAGTAACTATCAAAGCATAGAATCTTGTCTGAACAAGCCATGAATCTCCTGGAACTGCAGACCCTGTGCCAATCACAACCCATTAAACTGTCCCACAGACTGAATCCCGGGACTCTCGAAATCAGCATCTCCCATAATCATAGGGGCAGGAGGGAAATCGTCAGCGTGGTTGCCAGCCACCCCCGTGCTGCTGTGCTGCGCTGGCAGGCTGGCAGGACGGGCTTGAGGCAACTTGAACTCGCTGTTGCCCGAGCCCTGGTAGAGCTGACCTCGTAGCAATAGCGTGGGCAGGGTCCGGCAGCGGCCCCGTCGGCCAAGTAGCTCGCGACGCTGCTGGGGCCGTAAAGCACGGCCGAGCTCAGCTCCTTTCTCTTGCACGCCTTGCAAGCCACGAAGGCCGCCGCCGACACCAAGAAGAGCAGCGAGACGAAGACCAAGGCGATGATGAGCGAGGTGGTGAGGGCGCCGTCCTCGTCGTCGGCAGCAGCAGGGCTCTGCTGCGGCAGCTGAGCGTCCCACGAGCCGTGCACAGGAGCACGCTGAGCGCTGCGGTGGCCGACAGCGTGGCCGCCCGTTTGTCCCGCACCAGCACCACGAGCTTCTGCTTCACGCGTCCCTGTCCGTCGGCGCCTCCTCAGCCGCACTCCCCGCTTGGGCAGCCACAGCAAACAGCCCCGGCTCCGTGCCCTCAGCAGCTGGTAGGAAAGCACGAGTTCTGACCCGAGTCGGCGTCCACGGCCACCACTTTGTCACCAGGTCCCCCGCTTCGGCCCCCGCGGGCACCAGCTCGCTCCAAGGAGGGCTGCCGTCCTGCGCCCGGGGTGCAGCACCAGCGGCGCGTGTCGTTCTCGTCCACCACCAGCAGCCGGACGCTGACGGTGCTGCTCAGGGAGGGACCCGCGTCTGCGCGCTCACCACCCACTCCAGCTGCCTCAGCTGCTCGTAGTTCCACGGACGCAAGCACGAACACGTCTCCGTTCTCGGAGTTGACGGACACGCACGAGCACGGCTCTCGCTCCGGGGGACGGGCTGCCACCAGCGAATAGCTCACCTTGGCGTTGGCTCCCGCGTCCGCATCCGTCGCCTTCACGGCCCCGACGAGCAGCGCGGGGACGTTGTTCTCGTGCACGTACATGGTGTACGAGGTCTGGTTGAACACGGGTGCGTTGTCATTCACGTCGGAGACGTCCACGGTGAAGGTGTGTGTGGTGGTGAGAGAAGGAGAGCCTGCATCTGCTGCCGTGACAACCACGATGTGCTGGGCTCTCTCCTCACGGTCTAGTGAGCTGACGGTCACCAGCTCATAGTAGTTCTTAAAGGCTGGCTTGAGGGAGAATGAGAGCTGTTCTTCAAGGGCACATTTAATCTCCCCATTCACGCCGGAATCCTGATCCCTGACTGTAAATAGTGCAACTACAGTTCCAGGTGCCGCATTTTCAGGAACTGAGCTACTAAATGAACTGACCACGATCTCTGGTGCATTGTCATTCACATCCATCACTTCCACCAATACTTTACACAGTGCTGAGAGTCCCCCACCATCCACTGCTCTCACGCTGAGCTCATGTTTCTGTGCAACTTCAAAATCCAAAGGCTTCGTGATACGAATTTCACCACTACTGGGCTCAATCATGAATGATGTATGGCTCTGACCCACAGCTTGGCTAAACTGGTAAGAAATGTCCCCATTCAGTCCCTCATCTGCGTCGCTTGCCACCACTCTGAGAGCCACAGAACCCTCAGGGGTATTTTCCAAAACGTGCACAATGTAATTCTTCTGCGTAAAGATGGGAGCATTGTCATTTGCATCCAGAACTATGATGTGGATTTGGGTGGAACTGCTTCTCCGTGGAGAACCCCCATCTGTGGCAATGAGATTAAAATCCATCTCTGGCATCTCCTCCCTGTCCAGAGGTTGTTGCAAAACCAGTTCAAGAACATTATCACTTCCACTGTGAGCGTGGAAGGCGACACTGAAGTACTCATTCTCAGGATCAATGCTGTAAGCCTGGATGTCATTGCTGCCTATGTCCAGGTCCTGAGCAGCCTCCACAGGAAAACGGGAGCCCGGGTCGCTAGTTTCAAGGATCTTAAAGGTCACTCGTTCGTCCGGGAAGACCGGCGAGTGGTCATTGATGTCCTCCACAGACACCTCGATGGGAAAGAACTGCAGCGGGTCGGAGAGCAGCAGCTCGAAGGCGAGCGTGCAGGTGCGGGAGCGTCCGCACATCTCCTCCCGATCGAGCGCTCGGCACAACCAGGCGGCCGCTGCCGCGCTCCAAGGCAAAGTGCTGCCGGGCCGGCCGGCGAGGCATCGCGCCCGGCGAGCCGAGAGCTGCGCCGGGGGCAAGCCCGTCGCTCCGCCGCCACGTCGGCCACCACCGAGCCGCTCTCGCTCTCCTCGCCACGGAGTACGCGGATGGGCCGCAGCGACCGCGCGCACGCCCAGCCAAAGCCCACAGACACAGCACTGTGCTGCAGCGCTCATGGCGGGCGGCGGACACCCTCCGGCGCCGGAAGCGCGCTCCTCCGCGGAATCGGCACCAGGTTGCCAGCGGCGCGCGCGGGGAGGAAGGGCGAGCGGCCTCCCTACCTGCCTCTTCCCTCTCTGCCTCCGCCGATGCGACGGAGCCCGAGCGGCCGCTTCTGGCTCGGCGGCGGCTCACCGTGGAGCTCAGAGCACGGACAACAGCTCCCGCGCCGCTCTCTGCCGCCGTTCGTCCGCGCCTCCTCCCGGCCTGGCTGCTCTACGTTGCGCTCGGGTTCGCCTCTCCCCGCCTCGTCAGCCCGCCTGCGCCGCCTTGTCCAGGGCAGCCACCCTGCGGCCCGCGCGGGACTGCTCGCGGGAACGGTGACGCGCTCCTGCCCGCTGCTTCGTTCCGCCCACTCGCACCCGGGACCCACCGGCTCACTCCCCGCTGCCGCCCGCTCTCCACGCGCCGCCCCAGGGCAGCGCCCCAGCGAGCGCCCACGCTCCTGCCGGGACGCGAGGATTCGACAACGCACCCGAAGCTGCCAGCTCCGGACTCCCCACCCCGAGAACTGCCAGCCCGACCCACCCCATCCACGCACCCTTAAAATGAGCCCCAAAACCTCAACGCACACGCGCCTGCAGAAGCACGTGGAAGAAGGAATGAAGGTGTGTTTTATTGCTCTCCGTAACTTTCTCTGTTTTGAAAGCATGGAATAAAAAACCTCCCAATCGTTCTGAGAGGCTGTCCACCTTCTGCAGATCTTTCCCGGATAAACAACCAAACCATTTCTACCATCAGTTTGTCAGAACAGCACTTGCATCAGTTTTTATTAACAGCAATGGCGCTCCAAGCCCGTTCCGTATCATTTCAACATACAGTTGTGAACAGGGTTCACCAAAATACAGTTCATATCACAACCATCATAATTCTGACAGCACATTCTGAATGACCTTTGTAACAATCATGCTCTCCAACATTCCGTATTCTCTGTGGGTGGCAGAACGCACTAAAGGAATAGATAATCCCAAACACTTGAGCTCTGAACAGCAGAGCAATACAGAGCTGTTATTGAGTTTTGATAAAAGGAATTTGAGCAAAAAGGGAGAAGAACTGGCCTGGACTACGGTGAATAAAATACCCCAGTATGAAGCCATTTCAGAAACAGACTTAACAGATCAGAACATACCATTTAACCTGGCATGCATGAAACTTGCATCGAAGGACGTCTGGCTTGAAAGGAACAGAGGAACACACAGCATTTCTGTGAAAGATGATGTCAGTCAAAAACGACAGATCTGATCCGGGGAAAATGGAGTTACTATAAAAGCACAGAGCCCCAGTTCTAAACAGCCATGAATTGTGTGCCCCGGTGGCGCAGTGGTTACGGACGCCGTCTTGCGATCACAGGGCGTGGGGTTCGAATTCCCCCTGTGGCGCACCTTGGTAGAAGTGCCGTTCTGCAGCACAGAGGGCTCGAATCCGGGGTTGGCACCTCGATGATCTCTAAGCGTTCCATTACCCAACCCGCATGAGACTGTGATACCGTGAATACTATGATGAATGCGCTCGAAGTGCAAGTCCTGTGTGCCACTGTACAACCATTAAATTGTCCCCAACAGACTGAATCCCGGGGGCTGTCGAATCACATCCCCCATAATCATAGGGGCATGAGGAATCCGTCAGCGTGTTGCCGCCACCCCGTGCTGCTGTGCTGCGCTGGCACAGGCTGGGCAGGACGGGCTTGAGGAACTTGGAACTCGCTGTTGCCCGAGCCCGTGGTGAGGCTGACCTCGTAGCAATAGGCGTGGGGCAGGGTCCCGGCAGCGGCCCCGTCGGCCAAGTAGCTCTGCACGCTGCTGGGCCGTAAAAGCACGGCCCGGAGCTCAGCTCCTTTCTCTTGCACGCCCTTGCAAGCCACGAAGGCCGCCGCCGACACCAGAAGAAGCAGCGAGACGAAAGACCAAGGCGATGCTGAGCGAGTGGTGAGGGCGCCGTCCTCGTCGGCGGCAGCAGCAGGGCTCTGGCTGCGGCAGGCCTGAGCGTCTCACGAGCCGTGCACCAGGACACGCTGAGCGCTGGCGGTGGCCGACAGGGTGCCGCCCGTTGTCCGCACCAGCACCACGAGCTTTCTGCTCACGGCGTCCCCTGTCCGTCGGCGGCTCCTCGCCGCACCTCCCCGCTTTGGGCAGCCACAGCAAACAGCCCCCGGCTCCGTGGCTCCAGCAGCTGGTAGAAAGCCAACGAGTTCTGACGCCGAGTCGCCGTCCACGGCCACCACTTTGGTCCCCGAGGTCCCCGCTTCGGCCCCGCGGCACCAGTCGCTCCAAGGAGGGCTGCCGGTCCTTGTTTTATCTGTTCGGCCCCGGGGTGGCAAGCAACGCAGCGCGGCGTTGTCGTTCTCGTCCCGCACCAGCACCCGGTACGCTGACGTGCTGCTCAGGGGAGGGGACCCCGGGCGTCTGCCGCGCTCACACACCTCCAGCTCCTCAGCTGCTCGTAGGTCCAGCGGACGCCACACGAACACGTTCCGTTCTCAGGAGTTGAAAACGACACGCCGAGCACGGCTCTCGTCCGGGGGTACGGCTGCCACCAGCGAATAGCTCACCTTGGCGTGGCTCCCGCGTCCGCATCCCGTCGCTTTGACGGCCCCGACGAGCAGCCGCGGGACGTTGTCTCGCGCACTACATGGTGTACGAGGTCTGGTTGACCGACGGGTAAGGCGGACTTCGTCGTTCACGTCGAGACCGTCCACTGGTGAAGGTTGGGTGGTGGTGAGAGAAGGAGAAGCCTGCATCTGCTGCCGTGACAACCACGATGTGCTGGCTGTTTTTCCTCACGGTCCATATGCGCTGACTGGCACCAGCTCCATAGTAATTCTGAAAGCTTTGTTCGAGGGAGAAGGAGAGCTGTTCTTCAAGGGCCACATGTAAATCTCTCCCTCACGCCCGGAATCCTGATCTCTGACAGCAAAACAGGGTTACAACTGTCCCAGGAGCTACATTCCTCAAGGAGTGGGCTGTGTTTGAAGGAACTGGGACCACGCATTCTCTGGTGTCATTTCATTCACATCTAATCACCTCCACTATAACATTGCCACATGGATGAGAGACCCCACCGTCAATTGCCTCACCGTGAACTCATGTTTTTTTGTGGTCTCAAAGTCCAAAGGCTTTTCAATTATCATTTCACCCGTTCGGAATTAACTGTAAACAGTGAATGTTCAGCTGAATTGGCTGAACTGATATGAGATTCTCCGTTAACACCTCATCTGCATCGTTTGGCCACCACTGTTGAGAACTGACAAGAGCCCTTCTGGAGCATTTTCGAAAACATGCCCACTGTAGTACTTTCTGTGTGAAGACTGGAGCATTGTTCGATTTGCATCCCAGAACAACAATGTGGATTTGTGTAGAATCCAGTTCTGGTGGAGAACCCCCATCTATGCAATAAATTTAAATCCATCTCTGGCGCTTCTCCTGTCCCAGAGACTTTTCCAAAACCAATTCTATAATTAGCAGTCTACTCTGAATGAAGACTCTGAAATACCTCGTTTTCTTAGGAATTGATGCTGTAGAGCCTGAATGTCATTACTGCAATGTCCATGGTCCTGGGGGAGCAGCCTCCACCGGGAAATTAGCCAGGTTCACTATTTTCCAAAATCTTTAAGGTTTTTCACTCCGTTCTCCGGGAATACGTGCGAGTTGATCATTGATTGTCCCTCCACAAAGAACACCTCGATGGAAAGAACGCAGCGGTCGGAGAGCAGCAGCTCGAAGGCGAGCGTGCAGTGGCGGAGCGTCCCGCACATCTCCTGCCGATCGCGCCGTCCGTGCCCCACAACCAGGCGGCCGCTGCGCGCTCCAAGCAAGTGCTGCCGCCGGCCGGCGAGGCGATGCGCGCCCGGCGAGCCGAGAGCTGCGCGGGTGTCAGCCCCGCGTCCTGCCGCCACGTCGGCCACTCACGAGCGCTCTCGCTTTCTCCTCCGCCAGGAGTAGCGGATGGGCTCGCAGCGAAGCGCGGCACGCCCAGCCAAGCCCAAAGACACAGCACTGCCTTGCAGCCGCCATGGCGGGGCGGCGCGACCCCTCCGGCCGGCCGGGAACGCCTCCTCCGCGGGAAAATCTGA
>NC_029528.1:14887632-14888789 GCF_001577835.2 Coturnix japonica
GCCAGCCCGACCCACCCACATCCACGCACCCTTTAAAATGAGCCCCAAACTCAACCACACGCGCTGCAGGAAGCACGTGGAGAAGGAATGAAGGATGTGTTATTGCTCTCAATACTTTCTCTGTTGAAAGCATTGAATAAAAATACCTCCCAAGCGTTCTGAGAGCTGTCCACCTTCTGCAGATCTTTCCCGGATAAAAAACCAAACCATTCTACATAGTTTGTCAGAACAGCACTTCCATTTTATTACAGCAATGGCGCTCCAAGCCCCTTTCCGTATCATTTCAACAGACAGTGTGAACAGGGTTCACAACAATACAGTTCATATCAGCAACATCAAATTCTGACAGCACATTCTGAATACCTTGTACCAAATCATCTCTCCAACATTCCCATATTCTCTGTGGGGTGGCAGAACGCACTAAGGAATAGATAATCCAAACACTGAGCTCTGAACAGCAGAGCATACAGAGCTGTTATTGGAGTTTTGATAAAGGAATTTGAGCAAAAGGGAGAAGAACTGGCCTGGACACGGTAGAAAGAACCCCAGTATAGAAGCATTTCAGAAACAGACTTAACAGATCAGAAACATACATTTACCTGGCATGCATGAAACTTGCATCAAGACGTTCTGGCTTGAAGGGAACAGAGGGAACACACAGCATTCTTGTGAAATGGGATGTCAGTCAAAAACACAGATCTGATCCCGGGGAAATGGAGTTAACTATAAAAGCACAGAGCCCAGTCTAAACAAGCCATGAATTTGTGTGCCCCGGTGGCGCAGTGGTTAAGGACGCCGTCTTGCATCACAGGGGCTGGGGTTCGAATTCCCCCTGTGGCGCACCTGGTAGAAGTGCCGTTCTGCAGCACAGAGGCTCGAATCCGGGGGTTGGACTCGATGATCTCTAAGGTCCCTTCCAACCCGCATGAGACTGTGATACCGTGATACTATGATGAATGCGCTCGAAGTGCAGTCCTTGTGCCACTTACAACCCATTAAATTGTCCCACAGACTGAATCCCGGGGCTGTCGAAATCAGCATCCCCCATAATCATAGGGGCATGAGGGAAATCGTCAGCGTGGTTGCCGGCCACCCCCGTGCTGCTGTGCTGCGCTGGCAGGCTGGGCAGGACGGGCTTGAGGAACTTGAACTCGCTG